>NC_088853.1:46027520-46057520 GCF_963853765.1 Magallana gigas | reverse complement strand
CTATGCCAGTATGGGTTTCTGATTCCGTATCAGCACTCTCTTAAACTTAAAATTCTTAAACTTAATCTCTCTCATAATCTCATCAGATCAAACTTGATTCTTCGCATCTACCGGTACTTTGATCTGATCTGATCCACGCCTGGCACCTCGACGTGATCAAATCCTTTGCATCAAGTTACTGTTATATAACAATATCTAACTATCATTATAAAGTGAGTAAAATAATAAAGCGCATACTAGATGGATTACATATAGTTACAGTCAAGGTGAGCTGGAATGAGTAGTTTTCTATCATCATAAAGTGAGTGAAATAATAAAGCGCATACTAGATGGATTACATATACTAGTAGCTACCATATGGTTACAGTCAAGGTGAACTGGAATGAGTAGTTATTTAATATTAAGGAAAAATTACAATATTTCAATTTTTTTCAAACTTGCAGGAATTAGCCAATATTTTGCTGACATTTTATCAAACAATTATTGGACATTAACAACTAATTGCACAATGAATGCGATAGACATCCTGTGCATTGATTCATGATCATTTTATTTTAATACTATGCTATTTATTATTAAGTTAAAATGGCCTGGGGGGTATGAAGGTACATATTTTACCATATCAAACATAGGCTTTAAACAAATGTTTAAGTGATGAACAGACTTTAACCTCTCCAGGTAAATGATTTCTGTGATCTCCTGGGTCAGGTAAGGTGATGTGAATTTCCAGGTTTTTCACAGGAGGTCCTTCCGCAGACAGCCCCTGGCGGAGGAGTTTTGATAGCTGTTAATTTTCTCCTCCAAGATGAAACATTTCCTTCAATCTGGAAAAAATGTATGTTACCAATTATATTAGATTCATTTAAATCTACAAGTCATAGTGATTTTTGACAAGTTTGTTTTACCAACCTGTGTTACCAACATAGGTAGCTCATTTAGAAGCACCTGATTAGAAATTCAGGTGGTTTGGGATCTAACATAGTAAATTTTTACCAGAATGAAAGAACGCATTACAAAACTTATCAATTTGCATGATACACGACTGATCATAAGAAATATTTTACATTAATAGATACCTCAAACTCAGGAAATTTCAGAACAGCCTTTACATGAATAGAGGTTGGGCAATTCATTTTCTTGGTGGGCTGCAACAATTTTCTCACAGCAGAGGTTTCCTAAAAATAAAAAAAAAATTATTGCCTACCTATTTCTTCATACAAATTTCAGACTGCCTATTTTACTCAACATGATTTCTATTTTATCTGTATCAAAAAGGGAAATTAAGCCTGACCTGTACAGACTTGTTTTGTGACGATCTGGACCATGCATGCACTGTCTTACCCGAAGATGGTAAAAGAGGCTCCATCAAAAGGTAGTGCATGGCCTCTGCTTGCGTCCACCACCTTCCAAAAGATTCTGACACCACCTTTTGTATTGTGATCTTTTGGAGAGAAAAAAATTTGACATTATGAAAAATATCATAACTAATAATTTCCTATATAAAAAGACAAACATGTCGATCTTCATGTTCTTTTTGTTAATAAAAGTGCAATTCCCCTGATTCATTGTATAATATATCTTTAAAAATTGTATTTTATATCAGAAAGTTATTGATTTTCAATTGCACTCCCATTTATAAGTAAAAAAAAAAAAGGTTAACAGCCATAATTGGTATAAATGTGCTTTGATTTGAAATAAAGTGTAAATAACAATTATAAATACATTTTATATTTGATGTTATAGTTAAATTAAATTTAATTAAATATATATGGAAAATATGTATGTTACCAATTATATTACCGTAGATTCATTTAAATCTATAAGTCATAGTGATTTTTGACAAGTTTGTTTTACCAACCTGTGTTTCCAACATAGGTAGCTCATTTAGAATATTTTGATATTATACTTTATGGTTAAGTAAAATATTAAAACCTTTAAAAAACAGGAAAACGTTGACTATAATAACAAATTACTCATGACTACATGTACAAACAATCGCACAGTTAATTATAACTTACTATAAAATGATAAACACAAACATATCTGACTATCTGTAGCCAAAGACAACGTGTAGGCCATAATGCCCCTATTATATAGCCTTGTACTAAACACTCTAGGTTTTGTGTAGATGAGTTCGTCAACTCGATCGTTACTTAAAGTCCTATAGTACACTGTACTTACTTACCGATCTTACTAAAACCTTTATATTCACGAGCTATACAAAAGCGGGACTGGCTATCCATTTCATATTTAGTAATTAGAAATTAGCTGCTAAGCAGCATGCACGCTGCCTACACATTTCACAATCATGCCGCTTTTAAATTTTTATGATTTCTATCTTCATTTAAAGAAGAGTCAAATGTTCGCGACTAATTCAAGAACGATTGAATATAAATAATCAAGGGCAGACAAATCTATGAGCAAGAGAAGGTAACTCCTGCCTGCCTTCAGGCCCCACCATATTCGTCAAAATGTATGTCACGTGACACAGGCGGTACAATATTGTTTAAAAGGGGAGGCCAACTGGAGTGTATCATTTTATGAGCGCTAGTGATGCAACCGCTGTTGAAATGCTTAACATTTTGAAAGACAATAATGAAAATTCAACTACTTTTACACACTTTTTATGGATAATTGATTTAATTTTTTAGGAGTAGATGCTGGCTATATAGGTAACTTTTTCCCTGCAATTCTAGCTACCTTTATACCCTTGAAGTTTTAAAGAATTTAAACAGAACGATGATATCAGTCTTCATTAAAAATTCTTTGAGTAAACCTGCTACTTCATCTCGACCACGTTGTCCTTTATATCCGTGCTTTTTTTTTTTTTTAATTAAAAAATGTTTCATACGCATATACATTCATTCTTCGTCTACTTGCAGCAATACGCAATGTGGTATCGATTTTTGCCTTGGAGACAGCAGATTTTCTTAGAATCAATATGTACAGGTGGTTGTGCTAGCTCGTGATAGTCAGCTAATACCGGTGTTTGTAACACGGATAAGGGTGCGGCTCCATCAATAGTTTGTGTCCGTCATTTTCAGAACATGTTTTTTTTTTTCACTGGATAAATGGAATATTTCTCCCTTTAATTTGCGAATGAATGTAAAAGATTTACTTATTGGAAACCAAAGAGTGTAATATATCTTGGTAAGCATATCTGTACATTATTATATTGCATGCCAACTTTACTAGAGGTTTGTCTTACATAACCTAAAAAGACTTAAAAATAAGATTCTACACCATTTTGTGTTATAAAATAGTATGTCTTATAGACTGCTAAACTATGAGAATAGCATCATATTTTCTTGGTGTTAATGAAATCTACCCAAGTCTAAAAGACTCGTATATTCACCACTATGAGGCAATGTTTCGAGGATTTTAAATTAAATCAACCCTTAATCAGCTGTCACACATTACAACACTACATGTAGCAAAGGTTGTGGGAATAATTGTTCTGTCAGTATCTGAAATAGAAAACTCTACTGTTTAGTGAGCTTACACTCCTCTTCTTCAGCTTAATGATTAAAACATTAAGACATCATAATTTAATTCATTAACTAGTAATTGAGGGTCTATTTTGACACTGCTCGGTTTTTACGGGCGTATACTTGAAATGTTCTAAAAATATTTGTTATCAGATTCAGTCAATCACAGTTAGTTCCATGCGAGGCTTCCGGCAAATTTTCCACATGGCAATTTTGTCTTCTTTGTTTAAGGAACAGTTACAGTTATTTAATTACATGTTTAGTATTACGAAGAATTATTTTCATATATTAAATATACAGTGACATGTACACGTAAATACAGTGACATGTACACGTTAATACTGCTATAAAATGATTAAAATCACGTTTTCCTATTTATGCACAAGAATTTCATTCCCTAGCTTAGAGTGAAGTTAAATGGAAAGCAACCAAACAACCAATTCATGATCAGAATAGTGCGACTCATCCTTTGGCATGGCAAACTTTGAGCATTATGTACACATGTAAACCTATTTTGTGATTTTGTAAGTACATTTTTTTTTATTCTAAAGTTTCCCTATACGAATATGGGTATAGCTGACTACAATGTATATATGTACATCTGTTTTAGATATCTATCCGTCCCCAGCTTATTAATCAACATTAAATTTTTCTGGCAAGAACATAATTGGGTTTGAATTAATTAAACTCTTTAACAGCCCAAAAGCACAATTTTAAAACATATTATTCACAAAGATACTTTAGTAATTTATGGTTTCTTTTAAATACAAGAAGTATTCCACCGCAAAAAATATTTAAAAGTACATTTTAAATACATTAAATTAAATTAAATACATTAAAAACATTAAAAATACATTTTACATTTTTAAAAAATATTTGAAAATACATTTTATAGCGAGCGCAGCTCGCCGGCGCGCAGCGCCGGCGAGCGAAGCGAGCTCTAAGAACCAGTGTGCGCGGGAAAAAGAACATGCTAAACCTACAGTTCATCAAACAAAATTTTTTGTCTACGTCCCATAATGCTCTCTAATGTTTTCACCCGTGGTGCTATGCCAAAAATGGCCGACTTTTAACTCGTAATTTACGGTGTCTTAAGGTTTGAAGACACGTTTTGAGTACCGCATATGCTTTGGCGAGACTCAAGAAATTTGTTACATGCTTCCATACCTTCGTATATTGAGTCGAGATACGTAAACAAAGACGAACAAATTATGGATGACGTCACAGTGCTCTCGCTCTATATTTCCCGCGATAAATTCAGAGGTGGATCAAACATCTGTAATGCGTTTACTAGCTATTTCAGTATAGACTGCGATACTTGCCTCATTGACATATGATTTGATTTTATTTATTTTTTTTACATAGAGATTATATAAATAAATACTAGCAAGAGCCATACTTTACTCAATTGTTAAGCTAATTGTGCATGCATGTACAGTAGGCAGGTAAGTATATGAGTAGGCAGGAAATAAACAATAGGACACTTTGAACTAAATAAAAAGGAATAAAGAAAAAAAATAAACAGTTAAAAAAATTATGTAGATATTGCATATAGTCAAACCATTAAATTTAAAGGTGGGAAATTACACACCTACAAACAGGGACCGGGCGCCCTTTCTCTCTCTCTCTCTGGGTAGGGGGTTGCGTTGTATGTTTCATAACCATTAAAATTAGTACCTTTGGCATACTCATTGTGGAGCAATACTCTCTCAAAAATTCTTTGACGTTCGGTGATACTTAAATAACACTAGGTTGACAATGATGCAAGGTATGTGTAATTCTTGCTGCGCTCGCCAGAACGGTAGCACCGTAAAACATATTAATTCAATAATTAATTGAATAAGATAAGTACAATATATAGATTAACACATACTAAATCACTAGTACATTTCTAGTACATCACTAGAACATCACGTCAGGGGCATGTGCGAATGTGGTATCAAGGACACATAACCCACGATTTTACATCATTAAGAACCTGTTTTCATATTCCGGGTAAATGATATAAATGACGTACCAAAAGAATATATCAATTTTCTTGTAAATAAATGATTGTTTTACAACTTAAGGGTTACAAGACATCAAATCACTTCCCCAATATGTTCATGTTTTTGGAGGTTAGACAGTGTTTAGATGCCGATTCTGTTTACATCACAAAATATAAAACATACGATGTTATCAATTGGTGTGTGTTACATTCTAGTGTCTATTTACTGGTTATGAGGACATGAGCCGGGAAAACAGATGCTGTCGAGGGGCACATGATTGCCATTGTTTGAATAGTCAGCGAATATGTATTATATTATACTGAAGAAACCTCTTTTTGTCGGCGACACAGGTTTGTTGTTGGTATAAAAATTCGAGTTATCGGTAGTTACCCTGATAACACCAGAGGAGTTCCGAGATCAAAAGTAAAGGAAGCCAAAAGATGACTACTATGGGCAAATACTAGTAGCTTTACCCAATATGCTTTTGGGTGAAATAGCAAGTTAAGTCGTTAAGTGACATAGGCAAAGTTAAATGACATAGGCAAAATACATACGAGAATTGTTGGAAAAGTCCCGGACAAAGTGATTTACGACAAAATTACTGTGTACCTTGTAGGATGATGAATGTTTTATTAAATGACTACAAATAGAAAATAATTATGCAAAAAATCATATGGTCTTCAAATTCTAAAAAAAAAAAAAGATACAGGGATTTTCTCTTTGCATGAATTTGATTTACGGAGCACCATTTCATATTTTCACGACGTCAGGTGATAATTGAAAGGAAACCTGTCACTCTTTTGCAAAATAAACACTTTTCAGTTCCACTCTTTTCATGTTATAACCCATTTATAAAATGTCTTTTGTGGCATATCGTAGATCATTTAGGTCAGGAAAATCTCTGTCCACGCAGTTTCAACTTTAAGCGAAATACATAGGTGCAAGATCCGGTTTTATTGGTGGCGGGGTGCTGCAAGAGCTCAAAATATCAGTTCTTCCATCTGATTCCAATTGTCTGTCCTATAAAAATAGTAGCATCTAAGAATAGTTTGGTCTCAATCAGAGATTTTCCTGCGTGCACACAAAATTTAATCACGATCCGGTGCTCCAAGACGTCTATTGAGGTTCACGTTTTTTTTGTGACTCCTTTTTCAACCGTTAGTTTTCTACATTTGGCGATAAAACGATCTGAAATTCCTCAATTTATCTGAAACTTTAACAAAAGGACCTATATAAGTTATTTTGACATCCTATGAAATGCCGTTTATTCATATGTGCTTAAACGGCACATTTCCTTAACAAGGAAAAATACGTACAAAATAAAACAAACTTTTAAAAAACTGTCATGCTCAGTGAAGCATATTTTATCAAATTAAGTAAGCTGTATATTTTTATGGCGCATTTAAAAGATACAAATCTTTACATATTTCTTGGAAAATACGATTAAATCTGAAGAGTTTTGCTAGTATCATGAGAATAGTCCGTTTACAATCGAACTTTTCCGCGAACTTTTCTAACAACCCTCATGAGGCATTGTAGAATAACATAGAACCCCTCGTTTTTTTCAGGCTACACAATGCTTGTAAGCCAAAAGAATAGAAGAAAATCCTGTGTCATTCAATACTGCAATCAGGGTAAGTTTATTAGATTCTAGTAAAATGTAATCTAGTAAAATTCTAATAAAATGATAGGGCCTAGTTCTCAATATTTTTCACTATGATTAGGTGTTTTTATTAAAATTGAAGATTTTTAAAGAAAAAAGATTTTACATTGAGATCGTACGTAAAAGGGACATATAAGTCCAAAGATTAGTGTGTTCTCGCTTTTGTACCCATGAACGCTGATCGTTGGTGAATAGTGTAGTGAATTTTCTTGCGTTTGAGTTCTCGTTTTGTAAATTAGTTGATACATGTTAATAAGTTTATCATTGTTTCTGCTATCAAAAAGCATCCTATGTGTTTGTTGGAACAAGTGTACGAGCATTAAGAATCCTTAATATCATGCAAAATTATTTTTGCATTTAAACATTGAGTAACCGTACTTGAATTCGTTCTTTTTCTAGCGTCGCGATTAGCCCTGTGTTGGTCCGCCTTCCAGAAAGCTGTGCGATGGGTGGTGTATTACGTGTGTGCCATTCAATACCTCAATCCGGTCTACCTCATCCAGGAAAAACAAAAAAAGCTCTACCACTTTGATCAGTTTGGAAAAATTGTCATTCAGCCCAAGCTAAGCGAAAGAATATTCAATTTGTTTTCATCAGGTATATCTTTTTTTATCATGATAACTCATTTAAAATGTAAAATACTTAAATCAGCTAATGGTATAGAATGTAAATTGCTAATTAACAGTAGGACTTTGTTCTATTTCAAGACAATGTCCGTAGAAGACGTATACTAACCTGGGTACAACAAACTCTGCCCTCTCATAATGTAGAGGATTTCAGTTTTAGCTGGAACGATGGCATTGTTTTGTGTGCTCTGCTTGAAGCAGTGCATCCTGGGATATGCCCAAGCTTTGGGCACCTCAAACCACACAACAGGGTAAACAACTGCCGCCTGGGACTCAAACTCGCTCAGCAATGTTATGGTCTGCCTCTGGTAAGTTGTTCACAAGCTTATCTTTTAAAAAAGATTGGTGAGCTAGCGCTGTAGAAATCTTAAAACACAGAAGCAGATTTCTAAAAAATTTCCGAATCGATTAATTAACAATAGGAAGGCACAGTGGTTTACTGGAATTGTGCTGGGGAAATTTTTCAGGAATCATTGGTACTGTTTTGTAGCAATCGTATCTTCTCGGGCCTTTCCGGCAAGCTCGAAAAACATATCCGAAGTTGTCTTCCGAACCTCAAGGAATTTAAGATAAAGCTAGCTACATGTTATGTATTATAATATTGAAAATAACTTTGCATTATAAGACCGAAGCTACTGTTACTTTTTGACATTAACGATAAAGCATAAAACTTCACGTGAAGATGATAAAACGAAATTAAAATGGTACAGTTTATCTACAGTAGTACAGTATTCCCAGAATCCCCTACTATGGAGTCGAGCATGCGTATTCCAGTGAAAAGGACTAACGTAGTTGCTAGCGCTCGAAAGCGCTAGCAATTAGGTGTACATCCAGCCATGTTTGGAGTTCAATGCTTTATAGAAACAGCTAGACTGAAATATAAATGCCCCGTTTATCGATTGGTCGAAATCTACAGCGGCTGAAACTGAGAAGACAGTGACAAGTCTGAAATTGACACGCACTGTTTATCGATTGGTCTAAACCTTCAGCGACCTACAAAATATCACGGACTGCACGAAGTAATCATGATGATGTCAGACTCAACGTCTCACAGGAGACGATTCTAGCTAACGTACTTATATACATTACCAGTAATTTAGTGATTTCTACTTATTTTTCATAATCAATTTATTAATTAGTTAAAAGAGAGATGTTAATATAAACAATAAAATGCTTTCTTTGATGATACATGCGGGTTATGTATTTTTTCTGCAATGTCGCTACCTTCATATCCCGAATGAATCCCCAAAGCATATTATTGTTTAAATAGCTAAGATAAAATGTTACCAGCATTTCACTTCAACATTTGCCTTGAAAAAAAAAACATGTAGGAAATAACTGAATTTATGAAGACACAAAATAAAATGGAATCCAGTTAAAAATACATTATATATAGTTGTTTTTTATTACATATTTGACCAAAATTTGAAAAACATTAGGTATAAATTTTAGATACTACGGTGGCTGATAATTCACAAATTAGTATAAAATAATTAATACATGTAATTTGATTTTGCAATCTAAATACAGCAAAATTAAATTATTGAACTGTTCATTTTTCTGAATTATTATATTTTGGTAAGATTTTCTTCATTATTTAACAATAAGATTTTGACGGTATAATATTATAGAAACAATATACGTATACTATTAAAATCATTTATTTACTTATTAAGGTTAATGTGTTAATAAATAATAGAAGATAAGGATTAAATAGTAATAGTCTAAATAAGGCATACGTTGATTTAGAAATGATATTTTTTTTTTTTTATAAAAAAATGTTAAATTGATAGAAAGGTTTTATTAATATTGAAAAAAATTACTTAAAATATTTCGAATCATCATTTCATGTCTTCACCGCACACTACATTGTATATGTAAGTACCATGTATTAGATAGTTTCTTGTTTGGGTAAATAATATTAGTTTCTCTTGAAAAGGGTCATTCTTCCAAGAGGCATCATTACTGACGCGACTTTGTAGGAAACATCAACAAAACTATCAAAACTAATGACGACTTTTTCTTGAACCACAGAAAAAAGTTCAGATTAAACCTCATAATGTTACTGTTTAGCTTGACATCTTATTATTCTAAATTTAAGCATCATCCGGAATCAATGTTGTTTTCCCTGTTTTTCAGGATATGATTACGCCAGAGGAAATGGCAATTGCAAGCTTTTCGATTGAACCAAAATTACTCAGATATGTATCAATGATAAAATGGGCGGCTGAGAGTGGCCAAATAAGAAGACGTGATCATGATGAAAAGAATGAGCAAGCAAGGAAAATGACATCCTTTTCAATTAAAGGCTCGGGAATAGTTAGTGGTATAGTTGGAAGAAAAGCAAGATTTAGTATATCTGCTGCTGATGTCTTAGGAATGTTTCATCTTGGAGTCGACATAAAAGGGCCTAAAAATGAAGTATACAGCGAGCAAATTATCAGTTTACATCAATCAAAGGAGATAATGATTGGTGCATATCAGACCCAGCCTAAGCAAGGTCGGTTTGCTTCCATAGATAACCATGTGATGGAGTACATGGAGGACGGTGTAGGCAATACGTATGTCCGTTGGAAAAACCTTAAACTTCTTGGGGACAGTTCCTCAATTAGCGTCATTCCCTTTAATTGTCAGTGTACAGGAGATGGGGCGTTCCTTATGACATATTTACCCATATCGACAGGAATTCATACGATTTCAATAAAATGGCAAAATGCTCATATCGAAGGGTCGCCATTTAAGGTTAAAGTGTACCAGCCAAGAGATTTAACAAGACGAGCGATCAGAGATGCAAAAGACAAGCGTATCATTTTTGATTCGCTTTCCCTGTCGTCTATTGATGAACGCCCCCATGGTCTTTTGAAAATTGAACACGAGATAGAATTGAATGGAAGGTCGAAAAACGATTCGGAAAAGCCAACTGGTAGATCGTCTAGATCATCACGAATGAAGAAGCAATTTACAGTAACCAAACGCCGGGTCATTCGTAAAGTTATAAGCCGACATGGAGAGGAAATCGTCATTCAAGAATCCCCTTCTCCGACCCTTTCACGCCAAAGTAGCATGACAGACACATCCACAGAGGAAGAACTTAGAAAATCGTGCTCGCCTTCTCCGCCTCTTAACCGGAAAAATATCATAAGGTCAACAAAATCTGACAAGGAGCAAATAATTGGTGGCGATGATTCAAACAATATTCAAAATATCTTGGAGAAAAGATCAGAAACTTCAGACATTAGCGCTAAGTTTGACACGTTGAATATTAACGATTACAAACAAGTTGAAGACAAAAAGAATTTCAAAAGGAACAGAACATCACCTCCACTAGCTGCGTCAAATTTAACATGCAGATCTTTCTCCGATTCAATGCTGAATTATGATGTCTCTGATTGTAACAATACTAAATCAATAAGACCAACAAAACAATTAAAGACAAACTTTATTCAGTCAAAAAAACTAAGCAGCAAATTTCCATCGCTGAAAGTGTTGCAGTCTGATAGTTTGAGAAAATCATGTTGCTATTTTTCATCAGATTTGTTACGTCAAAATTCATTCAGCAGTACATCTTCTGCCAGCAGTAATTCGAATTCATCGTTGGGGAAAGTAAAAAAGCCATTCTCATTATCGCGGTCTTTTTCAGTATTAAACAATGACAAATATCCGTATAACAAAACATTGTCTCGACTTGAGAAAATACGAAAGGACAAGCGCTATGTAGTGGACATACACATTCAAAGCGAAAGGTCTACTACGTCAATGGCGTCACCTTCTACGTCTAGCCTTAGTAGCTTGGCCTCTCCGTCGACCTATTCTTTCCCTTTTGACGACTTGAAAAGAAACAAAGGAATGTCCATTATTGACAAAACAGCCCAGTCTGATGGTCAAAAAACGTGTGTCAAGGAAGGCAATGACAATAGTCAGGTTAAAGGGAAGCGAAGCTTGGACCACAATATATCAAAACAGAGAGCGACCACTATGTACTGGTTAAATAACCAAACTACAGACCACTTCTCCGTCGACTCTACAGATTATGATCCAAACTTTCTTGTCGAGCAATTTATTTTAGGACCAAGTAATGAACAAAATCTTATTGATTTCTCAAAAAAGGAGAGTGATTCACAAAATGAGAATTTAATCGATAATGATTCAAGCATTCGAAGGAACGGGAGTGTTTTGCCAAAGAAAACTGGTCTTCAGAGGCAGTTTAGCGAAATGGAAGGGACACAGCAAACCCTCACGACGTCTATGGGGGATAAATTGCAATCGGTTAAGAATAATTTAACAACATTTGAGAATCATAAAATAACAAGTGAAGGGGGATCCAAACCGTTATCAAAGTCTAACCCTACCAAGTTTAAATCAATAGTTACAGTGACAAACATTGTGCCGTCAAAAGTTCATGTCATAACACCTAAAGTTAATGCCAATAAGTCAACACAAGTAAAAGTTAATGATATTCTTCAAGAATCTAATTTTTCAAGCTTACTTCTTGATCTCAATATCAGAAAACGTAAACAGTATGTTGCTATTCATAGAACAATGTGTACCGTCGCAACAAAGAATAAAGGCTGTTTCAAAAGAACTAAGGCTTTTTCAGACGGTGAATTATTTGACAAATATCCTATTAACGCCAACAATAATGAGATATTACACAGTTCACGTCAGTCAACTCTTGATAGTGGTATATCGGAAGAACACAGTAAAGGCGATTCAAAGGGTTCTCAGACATCAAACAACCGAAATATATTACAACAAAAAAGACAAAATAAAACAAGTCCAAGGAAAGATCTTTATTTGGATCCTATTGTGCAAATCCGAAAGCACAATAAATACCCTCACAGTATTGGAAAAAGGCATCAGAAGATAAGTGAATTGTCATTTGATAATCTCTCTAGTTCTTCGGATACAGAAATATTCACAAAACGAAGTACACAGAAAAAGAATATACCATGTATGCCGCAGTATAAACAACAAGAGAATGTGCATTCTAAAATTAAGACTGTCTCCTCTAGCGAAATCAAAAGCTCATTAAATGATTTTACCAAAACAACTGAACCAATCAGCATTAAAGATCAAAAGGTCTCATCACTTAACTCAGAGAAAAAGTTGTCTACCGCAGATATGCCCGACATTGGAATTGGTGTAGAAAATACCGAAAGGATCAGTTTACTACATGATGTACAAAGTTTTATGCAGCTGTCTCCGTTCAGTAAACGAGGTGCAGGCACAGAGACAGAAGTCAAACAAAATGACCTCGAAACAAAACCCTTACCTTATCATCCAGAAATTGTGTTTCACACAGCAAAAGCCGTATTCTTAAAAGAAACGCCAACTTCTCACTATATATCGGCGCTTTGTCATTATGTTGCACCTGCAAAAACCGAACAAATGTTTACAAATTCTTTGTCTATTCAGCTTGAAAATGAAAATATTGAATCACGTGATCCTGTTTGTTCAAAGTTCGACAATGTCAGCATTGAAAAACATTCAACACTTCGGAATACTGATTTAGAAAGTGACGCATCTTGTACAGCCGAAGGCTTGGGTCTTGCTGAAGGACAAGTTGGGGTAAAAAATAATTTTCAGGTAACTTTTAAGTCAAGAAAGTAGCTTATATCAATAAAACATTCAATAATAATCATCAGAATTACCCCGCCATTAACATGTTAAGCTAAATCTATTTTTGAGATACATGTATTGTTAAGGCAAATCATACTTTGTAAATAGGACATACATTCACTGCAAACACAACGAATTTCAAAAAATGTTTCCTAATTCAAAATCTTTGTAAAATTATTTATGTACGTCTCTCTTAATTTAGATATGGTGTCATTCCCAAGCAAATGCGGCGGTATCCGTTACTATACATGGTCCTCGACCTTTTTCTGTGCTGGAATCCAGTGTAATTTACACGGGAGACAGTTTGTATGAGGTTACATATGACGTAGCATATCCTGGTTATTACGTCATCTGCATCAAGTATGGAGAAGAAGAAATAGCAGAGAGTCCTTTTTTGGCCCGTGTCACCTACTAACATTTTAACTGAACTTGTGTGGGATCATTCGATGTCGGACCTTACCATTTATGCATACCTGTAACCTTTTGATGTGCGGGATCGATTGTTAAAATAATGTGTCAAACTTTACCTTTTAGTATGTGGGATCGTTCGATTCGGACATTGCCCGTTGATGTAGGGGTCGTTCGATGCCGAGCATTATTTTTTGATATGTGGGATCCTTCGATGTTGAACAGAACTTTTTTTTTTATTTGTGGGAATGTTTGATGTCGAAAATTGCCTTTTGATTTGTGGGGTCGATTGGTGTCGGACATTACCTTTTGTTGTGCGGAACTGTCTATTTTCGGACATTACGCTTTATGTGCAAGAATGTTCGATATCGAACATTACCGTTTGATGTTCCGTTGTTTTACTTGCATAAAATTTTAACACATGTCTTTAAACGTTTTCCCTCATAATGCAACAGCTAGAATTTCTTTTCAGTTAGATGCATGTACCTCAATTTTTTTTATCCATATTTATTTCATGAGAATATTTATTAAGAGCTATGAATGTAGCAATCATTGCCAAAAATAACATTACCCGCTTAGGGTGTTTATATATTTTATTTTCAATGTTAGCCCTCAGTGTGAACTTTTTTTTTCAAAAAGCGTTTACTTGGTCCCAAATTTAACGCACTTTGAAAAATTTTCTCAAAGTGCGTAATTTTTTTCAAAGTGCGTTGTCACATAGCACCCTTCATGCCAGCATGAAGCGCCAAAAACATTTATTTTTTTAAATTATCGACTAATTACAGTGTATCTTCCAACCAGAAGAACATAAACCTTAGATTTAACACTAAAAATGCGACCCTTAAAGTATTATAAAAGCAACCGCCATATTTAAAACAAGAGGTCCATGGGGCAATATCGCTCATCTGAGCAACAATGGGCGTTTAAAAGATATTGTGCTATATGGCCCCTCGGTAGAATAACAAAAAATAAATATGGTAAAGTATTACAATTATTTTTGCATCCGCGTACTCTTTGACATTGTACCTTTACGGAATACTCAAAATAAGGAAATCCTATGCAAGATATAAAACTAAACATTTGGTATGAGTACATTGTAAACTTCCAATTCCCTGTATTTTCGTTCTGCCCCCTCCCCCTCCCCTACTTTATAAAGCGGTCAAAATATATGAGAGCATATAGAAACATTTCTTCCTCAACTACTGACTAGTTATTGTATATTTAAAAAAAAATATAATAAAAGCTATCGTTTTTTATTTAAAAAATCCTATAGATATCAAGAAGAAAATTATACCGTAATGCGCTCAATTCCTCAAATTAAAAACATTCAAAAGTTTAATTTGTCTTCCCTATTATAATTAAATGACTCTTGTTTGCCTGGCGTAAACTCGTGTGACTTTTATAACTTTACTCACACTTGATTGATGAATACACTGGAATGAAAAATGTTGTCACGTGACATGTTAAAGAGCTGTAAAAATCAATGTTACAGTATTGACAGGCACATCACTCTATTTTTCTAAGGCCCACCCATATTTTCATCTTTATTCAAATATAACAAATGGCTACAAACCAGGATATTTTTCCTCTGTAATATTTCTTAGGAATAGCGATAATTCCTTTATCCCCGCAACAGAAATGTGTCAGAACTATGGAAGCTGTTTTAACGGTGTCGTTTATGTTTACTCGTGTCTGAAAAACTATCAAAAATGATGTAGATTTCACATTATTCATTGTATAAAGAGGAGGGCCCAGAGAATAGCTATATACAACATATCATCCTTTAATTTTTTTTTGGTACAAATATTTAACATTTAGCGAGACATTTCTAATGATCAACCAAAATTTTGACGTCATAAGAATTATAAGCAAGATACAGAGCTCACAGTTTCCGGCCCGGGTTTGCCTGCCCATTTTACCAAGACTCATTGAATACCGAACCCGAAGCAATAAAATAATTAAAACACGCCTTTTCTTTATTATTATTTTCATAAAAACTCAGATTTGAAACAGAATTAGCCCATAATTTTTGCAATTTATAATATTCTTTCCATTAGGATTAGTTTTGCTAAATTACATTGAATTTGACTCAGCAGTTCTTGAGAAGAAGAATTTTTAAAATGCACCCACCCCCCCCCCCTTTTTCTACAGTTTCGAGGTTTTCTCCGCTTTGAAGTAAGATCGGTTTTTCATTTTTGCAATTTATCTTTGCCTTACCCCTTAAGAATGCTTTGTGCCAAATTTGGTTGAAATTGGCTAAGCGGTTTTAGTGAAGAAGTTCAAAATGTAAAAGGTTTACAGATGGATAGACGGACGACGGACAAATTGTGATCAGAATAGTTTAGTTGAGCTAAAAAAAACAAGCAACAAATGACAATTCAGCAAAAACAACAAACAGTAATTTTCACATTTAATTAACATTGAATCTTTAACACACAAATTTAATCAGTATACATTGTACTTAGGTGTATATACATATATATATGTTGATTATCACAGGTGCATTAATATGATAAAATGGTAAACATTTTAAAATAAAATAAACATAATAAATAAGGATGTTTCTTTCTTTGCTTCTTCATATCGTCATTGGAGCGTAAGTTTACATCAGAATGACGTCCTATCATCTTCTACCACTTCCTGTATTCGACATGGACGCGGGTTTTGAAATCTGTTTAATAAACAAATGAAAATGGCCTCTCAAATATTTTATACTAAAACGTTAATTGCATTACAGTGAACATTCAATTAAGAAAAGATTAAAACATTTGTATAACTTAATTGGTCACGTGATCAAATCCTGTGAAGGGCAAAGTCAACTTTTTTGTTTGTTATTTTTGTTTATACTTGTGTAAAATATTGTGTTATAATCATGATCATATTTTTATGCTAAAATAATCCAACCGTTAAACCAAAACATACGATGATCATTTTGACGTCAAAACTACACGTATGACCTTTTAACCCACTGAAACTTAATTAAAGAAATAAACAGCAAATTAAAACGTTTACCGAGACATGAACTTGGTTAGTAAGGGATCAAAGCTCCTGAAAAGTCCTATAGAAGGATTGATCACGTACCAACCAAGTTTAATATAAAGGAAAACATATCATTTGTATGTTTGTGTTTGTGAGCGCGTG
Source organism: Magallana gigas (assembly GCF_963853765.1). NCBI lineage: Eukaryota > Metazoa > Mollusca > Bivalvia > Ostreida > Ostreidae > Magallana > Magallana gigas. The sequence continues at coordinate 46,040,587 of NC_088853.1, read as the reverse complement.
TATAACAAAACTTATTTATCATACCTGTCAATGTCCGTGTGTGCGAGTGTGTGTGTAACAATACTTACTTATCATACCTGTCAATGACAGTGTGTGTGTGAGTGCGTGTGTTACAGTACTTACATATTATACCTGTCAAAGTCCGTGTGTGTGTGTTAAAGTACTTCTTTTTATACCTGTCAATGTCGGTGTGTGCCTGTTATACAGTACTTTCTTATCATACCTGTCAATGTCCGTGTGTGTGAGTGCGTGTGATACAGTACTTACTTATCATACCTGTCACTTTTTGTGTGTGTAAGTGTGTGTGTAACAGTACTTACATATCATACCTATCGATGTCCGTGTGTGTGAGTGCGTGTGTTACAGTACTTACTTATCATACCTGTCAATGTCCGTGTGTGTGAGTGCGTGTTTTACAGTACTTACATATCATACCTGTCAATGTCCGTGTGTGTGAGTGTGTGTGTGTTACAGTACTTACATATCATACCTGTCAAAGTCCGTATGTGGGTGTTAAAGTACTTCTTTTTATACCTGTCAATGTCCGTGTGTGTGTGTGATACAGTACTTACTTATCATACCTGTCACTTTTTGTGTGTGTAAGTGTGTGTGTAACAGTACTTACATATCATACCTATCGATGTCCGTGTGTGTGAGTGCGTGTGTTACAGTACTTACTTATCATACCTGTCAATGTCCGTGTGTGTGAGTGCGTGTTTTACAGTACTTACATATCATACCTGTCAATGTCCGTGTGTGTGAGTGTGTGTGTGTTACAGTACTTACATATCATACCTGTCAAAGTCCGTATGTGGGTGTTAAAGTACTTCTTTTTATACCTGTCAATGTCCGTGTGTGTGTGTGATACAGTACTTACTTATCATACCTGTCAATGTCCGTGCTTCCTGTAGAGCTCCAGTCCCGCTGTCCGCTGTCTGGTTCGTCAACTCTACAACATGAAACACGCCACTAATTGTACTTACACGCCACTAATTGTACTTACACGCCACTAATTGTACTTACACGCCACTAATTGTACTTACACGCCACTAATTGTACTTGTGTAAAGCAATATTACAGACATTTAAAGCTGTACATCGAGATTTGTTTATAAACCAACTGTACCCGATGTAAGCCAGAATCTTTTCAATTCTACATACAATTCAATTAAGATGGATCGATGGTCTTGGCCATTTTTAGACATTACTGATCTCCTCAAGAAGATGATCTCTATATTAAAACATAGGAAACTACCTAAATTCATAAGGTGAAATAAAAAGATTTTTTTTTTCTTTTCTTGATAATATTTTTTTGATTAAACAATTAAAACTATATCTTTAAATTTTGGGTAGATCTGATGGTTAATTTATTGAACATCCAGCCTCCGTAATGATTGTTATCATAATGATTGATTATTGATTAAAATCTATTGCCTTCACACACATAGGCACAGAATCAAATTTATATTTTGTATTCAACTGATCAGTGACACACGTCACAGACAGAAGTATTTTACTTGTGGACAATTCAAATTTGAAAGCGATTCAAATCGCATCAGAAGGGTATCTGATATGATAGTGGTTGTAATACAATGAATGCCTTATACACGATCAATCATTTACATTGTTAAAAAATGATAATTAAATTGTAAAAACAGAAGTATCAAAGTATGAACTGACATGTATCCCATAGAAGATTCGCCATCAAAGGAACTGTCATAGCTTGCCTGTCGGCCTCTCCAATGGTCTTGCGTATGCTCAGTGTATCGCGTCTGTGGATACATCTCGTTACTTATATAACCAGGGTTATAGAAACTATCAAACCCAGTCTCTTTCTGATGCAGATCGGGCACCACCGGGTCGTGAAACTGTCCGTTCTGTGGGAAGTACCGAATAGACGCCACCGACTCTGTACTTTTCCCTAGATCATTCCGTGAGCTAAGAAATTGACAACATCCGTAAGGTTTCTTATTGCATTTAGTTGATAATCAGATGATTATCTTGATCTTTAAAACGTTTATAATACAATCTGATATATATCTATTCTGGGGAAAGATAATTCAACTTACAAATATTTAGCATTGAACACTCAATATTTATACAAAGCAATTTTCAATTTCATCATTTAATGTGACAAAGTCATTACCTTTTTTCTAAAGGTCTTCGAAAAACACAGAGAATTCTAGCAATGAGGATTGCGAACGACAGGATGACCAGTACGCCACAGCTGGCGAATATAGCTATGTAGATCTTTGTAGAATCTGGCACTCCGTACGTGATATCTACCAATCAAAATATTATTTATTGCATGTTAATTTTGTTACAAAAAGTAAAAGTCTATGATAACTCATTGACAGGTATGATAAAACTCTCGAAAAGCATCGCATATGCATATGCATACTGATCGAAGAGCAAACAAATTAAACTTTTCATGTTTTCATGATTATTTATTTTTCTCATTTTTGTGGAGTTTTGTTATAGGAACAAACATTCTGAGGGTATTGCATAAGAAATATATGTCCTTTACGGTTTGTATCATTTTATATTTACATCTACTAAGTATTATTCCCTCTATTTCGTACGAAAACTTATAGTTAATTCATAGCTCTGTAGAAACAGCCAGATTGAAATCGACACGCCCCGTTTATTGATTAGTTGAAATCTACAGCGGCTGAAATTGACAAGAAAGTGACAGGACAAAACTTGACAAGCCCAGTTTATCGATTGGTCTAGACCTACAACTACCTAGGAAAATTCACGGACTGCACGAAATAATCATGACGACGTCAGACTCAAAGTCTCCTGTGAGAAGATTTGGCTGTTTCTTTTAGTTAACGTACTTACGTACATTAACAGTAATTTAGTGAATATTACTTACTTTTCATAATCAATTTATCTAAAAGAATGATGTTAATATAAACAATAAAATGTTTTCTTTGATGATTCATTCGGGTAATGAAGGTAGCGATCATTGCACACAAAATATACATAACCCGCGTTAGCGGGTTATGTATTTTTTCTGCAATGTCGCTACCTTCATATTCCGAATGAATCACCAAAGAAAGCATTCTAAATGAAAGCCTCAAGCATACAACTATTTCAGAACTATTATAAGGGAGACGTTATGCTTTAATCAAAGATAAAAGAACAGAGGAAATTCAAACTTTACAGTTGAAATCGAAATTAAATACAAAAGGGTAAAATAATACTCTTTTTTTTAATCTCCTGTAATTTCGCCAAGTGCATAAGTAGAAATTTGTGAATGAATGCACTGTTATGCACAATATTACTTATTACCCTCTTCTGTACCCCGAAAAAAAAAACAAGTTGAACAACCCAATCGATAACGATCCCGATTGTAATAATACAAAAACAAAAAAGAAACAAAAACAAAACTGCTGATTAAATTTACAACACAATACTGTAAACCAACTTAAATTCGCGTGCGATACATTTTCGCGAAGTTCGCGAAGACATCGTCGTCGCGAATATTTCTCGCCCCGAATCATCGTTGTCGTGTAGGTGTTTTAACAAGACTGATTTGGAGAAGGCTTGGTCGTGAACATTACTCGTCGCAAACCAGTTTATGGGAAGTAAATCGCGAAAGAAAGTCTTCGCGAATAAAAGTACCCTCCGGTGAAAGCGAAAAGGGTTTAACAAGCTGTTGTTGATGGATACATGCGTTAGCATTGACAAGATTGGCAATGTTACTTCCAGGAAAGCGTGAACGAACCAATGAAAATAGAGCATGAACACGAGCAAAGTTGACCCACGGTCAAATACGCGTATGGAGACTGTCCGTGGGGTTCGTGTATGATGTTTCTGTGAAATTTTATTACTTGGCCTATTCTTGAGATAGTACAGGCTTAAATTTAACGTAAGTATTTCCCTTCAGTGTAAAATGATAAGTCATTACTAAAAATTACCAGAACAATGTGGAAGCTTTTCAACATTCCAGCTTCCGGTATCAAGGCATACTGCTGCTTCCGGTCCTACAACGTGGTAATCGTCCGGACAGGAAATGACTACTTTTGCGTCAATATATCGATCATAAGTGCTCAAAACGACTTCTGGTGTCACGTGTGCTGTTTCCGTCTTAGGGAGACTTAACAATGGAGGACATTCTGTAAGAGAGCATTTGTGTCTTTGAAAACTATACCTTACACGGAAGCTAGTTAATAATTAGTGACCATCAATCAGGGCTCGTTAACCACATTCATTATAAAATCAAAAGTTATTTGGACATCGTTTACTGTCCAGTCTCAGTTATAGCAAAACAAGGGATAAATATGAAGCCGTAAAACGGCAACAGGCATAGACTATGAATCACACATCTAAATATATAATGAATAATAATAAATAAGATAAGGGTATATGTACGTGTGTACATTTTAATTTCAAGACACTCATCCACACGCAAGAACATCAAACTTGCGCAGTTAGCAGAATTTCACATCTTTTGAAATACCTCTGGCAAATGAAAGTACATACACACAAATTAAAATGACAGAAAAAGTGAGACAGTTCACATACCCCACGCTCCCTCATTGCTTGACGATGCATGCTACGCATAACATATGGCAGGGTATGCATTAAATACACAAAGTAATTTAAATTTAAAACGAGCATACTCTCAAATATTAACACATAAAAACTTCCTGCAAATATGCACATCTATCTTTTTGTCTTTGATTACAGCAAAATTTCAAATTTAAAAGTGCCAAAATTTATAGAAAAATTTTTTAATTTTAATTCCTTATTAATCATCTGCAGATTGTGTCCTAAATACTAACAAAGTTTTACGAAATTAAGTTCAGCGTTTTAATATGAGTTTCGCGTACAAGATCGACTGAATGACACACTGTCGGTCAAAAACAATACACCCATCGTGTACATAAGTTAAACAAAAAGAAAACAATCTAATCTTTTAATTGGTTCAATTTAATATCTGCTTTTCTTTTACATGTACTTTGATTACAAGTACTTTCGTTAGGTTGACTTTGGATTGGTAGAAAGATTTACCTAAAAGACTCATGATATCATGCGATAAATCTCCTTCATCTGTTGCTTATGGTGTTGCTGTATCTATAAAGCCATTTTGTATTCTTTCTGAAATAACAAATAAACTTTAATCAAACATTTGTCATTATTTAAATGAATTAACTCTGCTAAATTTGACGAAGATGTGCTGCTCCGCACAGTCTTTCGACGTCATTTTTTCAGTGATTTTTAAAGAAAGCATGGGAGAAAATAAGGAACAGTTTGATATTGCCCCAAATATTTTGTCAGAATTGTGGAATCATAATCACACAACCAAATTAGGAGACCGGAGAAAATCAAATCGTGTTTTATTTAGTCGGAGCCATAGTGTACAATGTCGCACATCCACAACATTATGTAATATCATTATACAACATTATTTGTAATAAATCTGAATTAGAATTTAAGAATATTACTAGAAATACTATAATTTTTAGAAAATTATGTTTAGAAAAATATTTTGACTGGGCCTAATTGTGTGTAATTTTATGGAAAAAAAACTTTCTGTCAGTTATACAAAATATCAGAGACTACTATACGTAATTCTAATACTTTTATCATTCAGATTTGTCTTATTTTTATCTGCAAACATTTTTTAAATTCAAAACTACAATAAATTCCACTGATTTTTATTCAAAAATTGATAGAAATTGCTAATGATTCTAAATAATCCCCCTTTGAGAGAGATTACGGTCCTTTGATTTAATAAACTTGAATTCCCTTTACCATGGTATTTGACTAACTGCTGTGTTAAATTTCGCTGAAATTGACCAAAGTGCGATAAATTATCACTGCCGATATTTAAACGACAGACAATTTAAGATAATAGCTGTTGGCTCTGAATTAACATGAGCCACTGCACATGCATTGTTTTGTTTTGTTGTAAAATAACGATTTTTATAACATAGACCCCTCAGTCTTTCAAGTCACAGTAAAATGATAAGCTCTTTCCTTCGGGCGAAAAAAAACCCAAACGAACATGAATAAGATTCTTGTAGTAGAATCGGAAACGGGAAAATAGCAAAAATGTAAGAAGGGGACAGAAAAAATACGCACTTTAAAAATTAATTTTCAAAGTGCGTTATGAGTATACATCTAGATTTTTTTTACTATCAAGACACTCAATGCACTTTGAAAAAAACCCCGAATAAATCACAAAATATGGGCTTGTTCTTAACTGATTTTGTTTTAGTCGGATTAAGTGTTTATATTTCTTTGTAAATGTGGTTTAATATTGTCTAGCATAACTGGAAATAGGGAGGAGACAACCAAAGTTTTATATCATTTACTTGAAGAATGCGTCCACATCTTTACTTCCCAAACATCATTGTAATTCCATAAACATTTATATTTACATTTTCCAATGTCTTTGCCTGTGATAACACTACGTATCGATTTTGTACTATATAACCCATAATACAAATGACGCCAAATCGAGGCGCCAGCAGAGTTTGCTTATTAATATTTAAATATATAATCGTACGATGGCTTAAAATTATATAAATATAAATAATAAGGAATCATTCTTTAAATATAATGAGATGATATTTTCGGTCGGGGTGTGATCAAATCTATCATAAAGCCCTTCGGGCTTTATTGGATTTGATCACACCCCGACCGAAATTATCACCTCATAGGCTCATAATACTCAAAGAATGATTCCTTATTCCTTATATATCTGCAGGTTTCTAGGCATAGATTCCTTTCTCAAATTTAAAAGGAATAAATCAATTCAATATCCAAAGTAAGATAGTTACATGTACAACCGTCAAAGCATATCAACTAAACACTAAGCATATGAGCCAACATTAATATTAAAAATATATACTAGTATAAATTGCCATTGATATACTTTGTCAATATATTTGTTCATAAGCCTATTTACGCAGTATATAGGTCAGCTATTGTGTCCAGCATGATTTATTTCCCCTTTTGTTCAGAGAGTTAATACTCACAACGTGAAAAGATATATTATTTGAAAGGACGGCTGACCGGTAATTGGTGCAGCTTATATGATATTTTGATATACTATCTCAATTAACTCTTTAATCATTTTCTCAAAGCGAAATTGCAATTCAATGACAATGACAATGCTAAAAATCGCATGAGTTCTCTTTTCAATGTCTTATCGTACAAAACTAGGTTTGACCATTTATCTATTTTAATTGAGAGTCAAACAACTTCGACAAGACCCTGCACAATTTTTTTACAAAGTGCATTAATATCAACCATATCAACGCACTTAGAATTGTTTTTTCAAAGTGCATATTTTTTTCAAAATGCATTGTAATACTGCTGTCATGTAAGGGGGGGGGATTCTATACAGAGACGGCTTTTCCTAAGGAGGAAAACTTGGAGCAGATTAATTCTTTCAAGGTGGAATTTTAAAACAACAGTTTCAAAATTCCGCATATGGGGATTCTAACTCGGGTTTGTAGACAATTCGGAGGAAAATTCACTCTTTAGCACCAATAAGAATTATGAATATAAAAAAAGAGGATCCTCTCTGACTTAAGGAGTCGTAGTGTGACCTTTCTGAAAACTCAAATGCAGATTGTTTTGAAAGAAATATTATGTCAGGGGAAAGTTCTTAATACATTTGAAAATAAACAATTGTTTGATACATATAACTGTCTATGACACTTCTCACTGTAGATTTTCATCTTGAAGTTTCTTTATAAAATTTTAGATCGGTATAGCAATGACAAACATATCATCTAGGAACCAAACATAATATCTTTCAGACATTTTGGTGAGGGTTTTTAGGAGGATGTATGTCTATAATTGCGATATTTATAGCGTACGGCACTAAAGCTGACAGAGAGCGAGTCGCGGCCACCACATATAATCACAACACGAGATGAATCAACACTCGATCACCTGGCCCGAGTTTTTTCTTACAAATCAGTGAAAAATACGGTGAAACAAGCACGTGTTTGACTGTTGAACACATTTACAGAGTACTCCCGCAGTGACTAACATTTTGTAAGCTGAGAAATTACTTTGTACAAATACATTACATGTAAACTGGATTAATAGAGTCAACCCAATACGATTTTTACCGGTATCCAAGATCGACTGATATAATACCTGTTTTCTTTTTTCGTAATGTGTGACCTCCTGATCACTGACACACGGGCATTGTCGTATTTTACGGAATTATTTGAAAGGTAATTAGCACATGTAGATAACATGCCTGTCATACTTTGAAAGTATATCTAGACTAAGTATGGTACAGAAATTAATATTTGCCAAATATTAAAGTTGTGGCAGACTGAAAGACAGTGCATCCCAGGTCAACGGTCCATGGGGAATAAGAATGTAAACAATTTCAGCACTTCGTAAATACCATATCATCTATACTGCACCCCTTGTTATTGTGCAGAAGGTTCAGGAAAGATTCGAGTCCCACGTACTCAATTGTAAACGCCGTTTTAAGCCATTAAAACAAAAAAGCAGAGAATATCATCAAAATCAAATTAAACAGTTCTGTCGGCTGAAGAGTGTTGTAAGGAAATTGTCGAAAAAAGCTGATATTACTGTCTACATTTTGCAGATTACTTCACGATCTGGTTCAACCTATTTGAAATTGTAATTTGAATTGGTAACTTAGAGGAAAACATGAACATACCCTTGAATAGTTGTAAATTTTCATGGAAAAGACACCATTTTATTTGCTAGCGATATCAATGTACTTTTGACACTTCCACGACATTTGTACGCTATTTTGTTAAACTGAAGGATCTTGTGTACTTCAACAGAAGACAGAAACGATCAGCGTGATACGGAGTGACTGTGGCGCGGTGTGGCCCCGGGGTGAACATCATGGCCCATCCATCACCGCCCGCTAACGACCCAGGCAGGAGAACAATCTCCTCGTGTGTCCAACCTCATCATATTTGTAATTTTTGGGCGACTGAAAGTGTACATTTATTGCGAGTTCATTTGACACAATAAACTTTACCTCTAAATGTACTATTAACTTTTCTCTATGTTGCAGGGCAATGTATGGCACACATTTTTATTCCACAAGTTTTCTCCAAGTTTGCGGAATTTTTTTTCTTTGTCAAAAATGATATGATTGTCTTAACATTCATTAAATAATATGATTGTCAGAGTATTACCGAGTTTGGAAATTAAAAATAAATAAATGAAAATTATTTTTAAAAAAAACCCAACAACATCGAAACATAAAGTGTAATATAATATAGAGGAAAAGTAATGAAAATAAGACTCACTAAATCAAGGTAAAATCCCGACAGAAATCGCTGCACATATAGATCCACACGTGTCGCTAGCTTGTTTGTGTAATTCCTACGGCTACTTCACACTTGTCAACCTCGTGCTGACAGGGAACCAGTCAAATCAATAGAGCGTGACGTGTTCCGGGTCCAGTGATTCACGGTGCACTGATTAGTTATAATCTTACAATATTTATGCAAACGTGATATTAGAGATAACATATTCTATATTCTGTGATCAACCGTACAACGTCTTACTTTAATTTGTAATTAGAATATTCAGAAAATTGCATTTCATTTTCGTTTAAAAAAAAACAATAAAAATTAAAAAACAAAACAAAAAACAAACTTAGATATGATAAATTTACGTTCATCATTAATCATTTATTATCATAAGAACAATAATAGTATTGATAATAGTCTGTGGTATTTTTTTTATAGGTCACATCTCTCACATGATAGAACCATTTTAACAGGAACTTGGACTTTGGGTATGTGTGTCAAGCAGCACTGTGACGTAGGCCTTCTGACCTTGCTGACCTCTCAGATGTGGCTATTTGAAATCAACAAGATTTGCCGGGCTTTTTAGCTAAGACTACACAATCTCGGTATATTTCACTTGAAACCTGCGTCATAGTTTACTTGTTTTGAAGCAAAAAAAGTTATATACTACCGAAAGTCCAAGGTCTTGTTAAAATAGATTTTTATCGGACCCCTTTGAATAGAGAGAAGAAAGGCTAGGGTTTCATGAATTACGATTTGAAACATTATCACATAACTAACAACTATTAACCATATATATATATATATAAGGAATTGTTCTTTGACTATATACTATGGCGTAGTATATAACTTCAATTTCACTCCTAATTTCCTTATTTTCATATCAATTTTTTACATACTCCCAAAAAAGTGGGGGGGGGGGGGGGGGGCAACTCCATGATAATTCAACTTTTTATATGTAAATTTTGAAAAAGTTGTTGCTGCGAGAAAAAGTGGGGGCCATTGGAAAAATGTTTAAAAATCGTCTTCTCAAGAACCACAGTGACTGCACCAGAAATGCCAACATTTACACAAAAGCTTGTATATATAGTGAAGATTCTAAATTGTAAAAATTGTGACCCCCGGACCAAAACTGGGGCCCCAGGTGGTCTGGGCTACAACTTAAACATAGAAATATGTAGGAAAATTGTTTAAAAATCTTCATATCAAGAAAAAAATCATGACCCCCGTACTAAATCTGGGGCTCCAGGCAGGGTTCAAAGATTAACATAGAAATAAATAGGATAAATGTTTTAAATTCTTCTTCTCAAGAACCACTGCACCAGAAATGCCAAAATTTATACATAAGCTTGTATGTATAGTGAAGATTCAAAATTGTTAAAATTGTGACCCCCGGGCAAAAACTGGGCCCCCAGGCGGGGTTCAAAGTTTAACATATATAAAAAAAATGTTTAAAAATCTTCTTCTTAAGAACTACAATGCAACAGTTTGGGATATCACTATGCATACATTGGCAATTGTAGATTCTAAAGTGTTAAAATCATGACCCTCGGACTAATACTGGGGCATTAAGAGGGGTTCAAAGTTCAACAAAGAAATATATAGGAAACATGATTTAAAAAATCTTTTCGAGAACTACAATGTCATACTTTGTGAGATTACTTTACTTGGATCCTCAAATAGTGAAAACTTTAAATTATAGAAGCGATCTAATACCGGGGCCCCAGGAGAAGGGGTTCAATGTTTCACATAGAAAGATAGGAGGGAACATGTTTAAAAATCTTATGGAGGAGAACTCGATGCTAAAATTTGTGAGATTACTATGCAAGCATTCTCAAATTGTAAAATTTCTTAATTGTGGAAGCCGTGACCCCCAGACTAATATTGGGGCCCAAGAAGGGGTTCAAAATCAACATAGAAATATATAGGGAACATGTTTAAAAATCTTTTTCTTAAGAACTACAGTGCAACAGTTTGTGAGATTACTAATCAAGCATCATTGGCTATTGTAGATTCTAAATTGGTAAAATCGTGACCCCCGGACTAATACTGGGGCCCCAAGACCCCCAGACCAATACTGAGGCCCCAAGTGGGGTTCAAAGTTTAAGATAGAAATATATATGGAGTTTGTTTAAAAAATTTCTTCTTAAGAACTACAATGCTACAGTTTGTGAGATTACAATGCATAGTGTAGTTGTTAAAGCCATTCATAAACCCCAGACCAATACTGGAGCCCCAGAAAGGGATTCAAAGTTTAAAATAGAAATAACATATGCTATGAAATAGAATGTTACAATGAACTGTTGTTCAGGTGAGCGATGTGGCACATGGGCCTCTTGTTGTAATAACCTAGGATTAATGCAGGGCGAAGTGTTATTACCTATTCTATTCAATCTGTATGTCAACGATTTCGAAAATAGCTTTTTAAATGCTGGTTGTTTGTCTTACGAGTTATCCTCCCTAAATCTGTTTTTATAAATGTTTGTTGATGGCATGGTCCTGTTCTGTACATGTGTGGAGGCTTTACAATGTCTTTTGAATGAATTATATAGATATTGTAATATTTGGAAAATGCAAAAAGTCAAAAATTGTGATTTTCAGAAATAACAATAGAGTGAAAAAATAGTGAGTGTTGGCACATTGGTAATTGTAAATCAATTCATTTACACGTTCTTAGGAATACTTTTTAACTTTAACAACAAATTCTAAAGCTGAAAAACAATTATCAGAACAAGGCAGAAAAGCATCGTTTGCACTTAGAAAAAATATACCGGGAAAGTAATTTAATATAGAAACATTATTGTTGCTTTTTGATTGTTTTATTGGCAGAATCAAAAATATAGGGAAATGATAAAGGTTGAAATATCGAGAAACTTCATACAGACATCTGTAAACAAATTCTCCGAGTGAAGAAAAGTACGAATACTGCTTAATTATATGCTGAATGGGCCGTGTGCCTCTTGTACATTATAGAGTGTCAGTCTGATCCAACCAATCAGCGTGCGTGATGAAATATGACCAACTCACCACTCTCTCCCCTCTCACTCCCCACTCGTTCCCCATTCCCTTTCCACTCGCTCCACTCTCTCTCCCCACTCCCCGCTCCCTTCTCTCCCACTTCACTCCCCACATCCTTCCCACTTGCTCCCCTCTCTTTTCCCATTCGCTCCCCACTCTCCCCTTTCTTTCCCCTCTCTCACTTAACACTCAATCCCCTCTCTCTTCTTCCCTCTCGCTCCCCTCTCTCTCCGCACTCACTCCCCTCTCACTCACCACTCGCTCCCCCCTCTCTCCCCACTTGCTACCCTCTTCCTCACCACTCCCTCACCACTCCCCCTTCCTCTCCCCTCTCACTCACCACTCTTTCTCCTATCTCACTCACCACTCGCTCCCCACTCACTCACCTCTCACTTACTACGCACTCCCCTCTCACTCTTCCCTTTCAGTCACTACTCACTCTACTCTCACTCACCACTCTCTCCCCTCTCTCTCAACACTCACTCCCCTCTCTCACCACTCACTCCCCTCTCTCTCCCTCACACTCCCCTCTCTCTCCCCACTCATTCCTCTCTCTCACCACTCACTCCCCTCTCTCACCACTCACTCCCCTCTCTCTCCCATCACACTCCCCTCTCTCACCACTCACTCCCCTCTCTCTCCCCACTCACTCCCCTCTCTCACCACTCACTCCCCCCTCTCTCCCTCACACTCCTCTCTCTCACCACTCACTCCCCACTCTCTCCCCTCTCTCAACACTCACTCCCCTCTCTCATCACTCACTCCC